>NC_056474.1:8189383-8189495 GCF_008729295.1 Plectropomus leopardus | reverse complement strand
AGGTCTTGGTGTTAGTATTAGTTGTATTATTAGTATTAGTAGCAGTAGTATTATCTTTCTTGTGGGTATTTGAGTTATAAAAGTTGGAAAATTCCTGTACTTTACTAACTAA